>NC_057806.1:109801847-109802762 GCF_018294505.1 Triticum aestivum
ACAGATATCTTCCTCTGGATTACAATCTGGAGAAGGGTGGGGAGGGTTTGCCATTGAACCCACCATGGAGCGATGTCTGCATGATATTGTATTGCCGCGCAAAACTCTTCTCTTTTTCTCTACATGTTCAGCATGACTGTGTACAATATCTGACATGCATACGAAAAAAATATGGTGAGATTATGTAAGGAGAGCATGCAGAAATTTAGAGTGATGGTAACAACTAGTGGATCGATGTTTTTCCGTTGAACCAAAATAGCCCTAATGGATCGACGTGAATGTATAGTAATAAGTGATGCAACAAGTGTACAACCTCTTTGCCGTAGCCGTGTCGACCTCAGCATCATTGGGTTGGTCGCTGAAGCAGTTGAGGCAGAGGTGGTTGTCGGAGGTGTGGAGGAAGATCTGAGGAATTTGTAGACAGCGTCCAGGGCACTGCTCTGTTGTGATGGATCGTTCTGTCGTTGGAGCAGCTCGAATGAGCCGTAAGACGTCAAGGCTGAAGCAGCACAAGACAGACATCGTCAATCTCAAGTGGGATTCTAATAGCATCTCCAATAGATGATGTAAAATGGATGTAAAATTAACATCACTAAAAACCACCTGACTACAATAGATGTGGTAAAAACTGTTGACTCTGAACTTAACTGTTGAAACTGAAATTTACTGTGGAATCTGAATGCTACTGTCGAAACTGAATGCAATGGTAGCAGAGAGGCACTTGACATGTAGTTTAGGGAGGGCCTTCAGTTCATCTTCAACCTGCACCCCCCTGAGCCGCCAGCCACCATCGGCCAAACCGCCGGCCCCAGCACCACCTCGCCGCCCCGAAACAACTCGCCACCGCCGCCCCGGCCAGCCCTCTAGGCCCCCTCCCCCCACCCTGAACCCTAAGATAGATAGTGGGGTACCTCT
>NC_057806.1:109803050-109829606 GCF_018294505.1 Triticum aestivum
AGTGTGGCTTAATTGGAGTAGAGCAGCATCACGAGTGAGGGGGAGAGCAGCAGCAGCAGCTGGGCGAGCAAGCGATCGAGCGAGAGCCGGAGCAGTAGCAGTAGATCCGGGTGGTACGGACGCCGCCGCCGAAGGGGCCTCGCACTAGGGGAGAGCCGCCATGGAGATGTCGCCCGCGGCGCCGGCTTCAAGGTAGCCTCTCCATGGGGGTGCGGGATGGAGTACCGTCGGCGCCGGGAGGTCGAGTTAAGGAGAAGGTGCGGTGCGATGAGTGTACAACCTCTTTGGTGGCGCGGAGTAGGCCTCGGCATCGTCCGAGGAGTCGGTGAGGATGCTGCGGTTTCGGTGGAGCAGGTTAAGGCGGCGTTGTGGGGATGGATCAGCCGTGATAGACGAGGCGATCGTCGGAGCAACTCCTTGGAGGTGGAGGACGGGGCGGCTGAACCGGCGGGACGGCGAGATGGACGACGGATCCTCATCCGGGGAGGTGGACGAGGGACGTCGAGCTATTGTGGTGGACGATGTCATTGGGGAAGAGGCTCCGGCTGGGCAGCGGTGACGTGGTGGATGGAGGAGGGTGGGGTTTCACGGCTGGAGCAGAGAGGTTATGGCGGCCTGGGATTTTGAATGGCGAAAAGGGGGTGATGGGAGGGGGTGAAGCATGACTTAGGAACGCACTTGTCCAAAATGTAGGGTGTGTTACAAAAGTACCCCCCGCCGATTTGAACTAGCGGCGCTTTCGGCTCAGGGTTAGAAGGGGGATTTCGCGTGTCGGGATTTAGCAGCTGGAGGGAGTTTTCGCGTGCGTTGTAATTTCGGGATAGCAAGGCGCGGGTTGTGAAGGCGCCAGTTTTGGGAGCACGATATCTGAATTTTCGGGATATAACAAGACGCGGGTTGAATTTCAGGGACAAGCCTAATGTGTCGTAATATTGTACTTGTACATACCAAATCAATTTGCACTTCCCTCAACCAAAAATAAAACGAAAAAAATAAAACTATTCACACCACACAAAGAGAGAGTCTTGCCCCATTTTACTATACAAATGCTGTTCAAAGCTACTCCCACCTTCCATCTATATAGGGCCTAATGTGTTTTTTGATGCTAACTTTGACCAAATATTAGAGCAATAATATATGACATGCAACTTACACAAAGCACACCGTTAAATTCGTCTGTGAAAGGTTCTTTCAATGATATAATTTTCACATTGTGCATGTCATGTACTATTAATCTTGTCAATAGTCAAAGGCGGTCTTAAAAATCTCATTATGCCCTATGTAGATGGAAGGAGGGAGTATGAATCCATGTAATGTCCGATTAAATTTTTGGCTTGTTGTATAATGCATGTAACCTAGTCATACCAACATTTTAGTGCATTCCAAATGTCTATACTACCGCTGCAATTCGAACTAAATTTGAATTCGTTTCTCTATTTCAATAAGAATCTACAATCATGATTGTTGCCAACTTCAACCATCAAAGTTTCCTTGCTATCCGCCAGATATAAATCAGACGGCCTATAATGCAGGATGGCAGGCACACCATCATCAACAACTCCGTTTTTTATAAGAGTAGAGATAAAATATATTAAATGTAGTATACCATGTTCATAACCACACCATGTTTATCACCGTTATATATATTCGCACATCCGTCGGTTTTAAACACTATGATAAATTCTTGAAATATCCGAATTCGCTTTTTATAATGAAGTATATATGATCTCTATTCGTCTTTTACACCCACTTAACCCTCTTATCTTTGTAGCTAGCGCTAACTTTCTCTTGTGCATGCACACGCCTGCATCCCTCTCACCCTCCCTCAGCATTCTCTAGCTCCATCGCGCAAATTCGTGTTTTCACTTTAGGTCGTTCACCCATGGTGTGTGTAGGCCCCCCCAGCTCCTTCTTTACAACACACATCGATCGATATGCCTCTCTAGCCAGGTGTGCCTAGCACAAACACAAGCTTCCCCTCTTCTCTTGTCGCCGTCCATGCCTCACTCCCACCACTCTTTTCATCGTTCTCGTACTCGCACACTCCTCCCCCTCGATATATTATGCCTCTCGTACCACCTCCTACATGCATCCCTCTCTCTCTATCCTTCTCCTTGTGCCTCATTTGCTTCTAACACACACATGCATGTATACCGATCGATCTCCCAACATATACCTAGATCGACTTTAACTACCCCCCCATCGATCGACGTACCTCACAAGTTATGTCTCTCCTTTCTCTTACAAAGGGCGATTGATCTTCCTATGTAGTTACGTCTGCTTACCACAGCCACATCGTCCCCCCTCATCATTCGTGCATGCCTCCTGACCCGTCTCTCACACGCACGTGCACAGACAACAAGCAGCCATCTCCTCTCTTATTGATATTGTGGGTGTGCCCTCCGTTTGTCTAGCAAGCCTATCCCACCATTTGTTAGAAGCAACTCCACTATCACCCCCTCCAACACTCTAGCTCTGTCTCTCTCCCAACCTTATTCATCTCCTGCACATATGCATGGATGCCGATCGATCTCCCTTAATACATGAGGCAGATCGATCTCCTTAATACATGAGGTAGGCCTCTCTCCTCCTCCACACATATAGCAGCCATTGTACCTCTATAGTTAATTGGGCCTCCCTCTTCCCCCACCACACACCGATAGTCGAGCGCTGCAGGTAGGTATCCATGCCATAGAGACAAACTGCACATGTCCCATCTCACATTCCAGTAGGCCATCCACTCTATATCTTTGACGTGGACACACACAAATTCGATGGCACTCTTTATCGATCGCGCGCGCACACACACACATCATCCCTCTCTTCGATTCTATAGACACCTCAAGCCAATGATACTTCCACTCTCTTCTCGTTGATCGCCCCTCTATATATATGTTATATCCAGGACTCTATTTCACACACATTGCATATGTTAAATTTTTTGATTCCCCCCCCCAAAAAAACTCTCAAGAACCCACACACTATATCTCTCTAGGTTTGTATCTCTCTCACACAACCCCACGTAGGTGGTGTACGTATACAAGAAGAGAATAGGTGCACCGTGCACATACTCACGCTTCGTGCCCAGCCACACCCACGCGGGTACACGGTGGAGCTCATTTCTTTACGAAATGGCATCCCACGTGCTAATTTGAACGCCTGTAGCGGTTGTTTACCTAGGGAGGTCATGTACCACGCGTGCACGAAACAAAGTTCGACTTGACGTGTTGCCGCATTATTTTTAAATAAAGTTATAGTGCTCAATGGCATGTACACAGAATATAAAACGATTTTTATGGAGGAAAAGGCAGTCCACTCTTCAGAGTATCTCACACAAGGCTCCAGTGGCCTCTCTCTCTCTCACCGTTGGTCACTGATCCGGCCGCATCCAGTCTGTTGGGGGAAAGGGAGTGCGGTGGCCTCTCTCTCTCACCGTTGGTCACTGATTCGGCCGCATCCCATCCGCTGGGGGAAAGGAAGGAAGTGCATCGTTTCTCCATTCGACGGTGCCGAGGCAGCACGTCCCGATCTACGGTACATGTTGTTCTCTCTAACCAAGCTCCGACACAGCAGGGCCTATGCCACCTGCTCACAGATTCCGCCCGCCGCCGCTCACCTAGTTACATCCCGACGACCTCCAGGTATCCTCTCCGGCCTTGCTCCACTGCCCGTTTTCCCACGTCGCTGCATGTGGATCTTCCATAGTTCTTTGCCCAAAACGTAGCTTGTCCGGCGTACTTTCCATATTGCATTCTCGTCCTCACACCGTTTTAGACAAACACAACCGTGTTGTTATCTTCCCTTAGGACAAGGAATATGCTTATTTTTTGTCGTCGCATGTGTCATCAACTGTTATTGGCCAGTAATTGTTTCCTTTCTACCTCCTTTTTGCAAACAGGGCTATCCATTTCACCTCGTTGCTATTGCGACCTTTTGGTGAACTGCACAAATCACTTTTTTCTTAAGAGTGTTTTGTGCAGTTGTACTAAAATGTCACACGGGCAATGTCTCTACATTTCAGTGCGACTGCACAAAGGGAGATTGGTTTTGCTCTATCCTCCTCATCCAACTTCGAGCATAATCTTCTCCAACTAGTTAGTCTTAAGAGAGACCGCAAAGGTGATCGGCTTCTATTTGTGTGTTTATTGTTTCATCAGCAGTCCTCTATTGTCGTAATCACACTTGATATCTTTGGAACAGGGACGCTCAGCTCTATTTTAGTGGAACTGCACAAAATGATCGGAATGTTGCATGCTCCAGACAGCTACTTTTTTCCCAGCATGCCTTGTTGATTTAGACAGAGCTAGGGGACGTTGCTGCCAATGAAAGCATGGATCAATTTTAATTTAACACCTTCTCACAACTTTGTTTTCAGTTGTGATGTAATTATTAGCTCTGATCTTCTAATAATTGACATGCATTAGCAAGGAAGTTAGTTTTTTATTGTTTCCGAAAGAGCATCGATGGCAAGACACGCGAAAAAAAAGCTGAAAGCTCACACCATTGTACAATTTCATGTCGCTGGAAAATTATTTGTATAGTACGTCAATTATGTAAACAAATGATGGAAGCTTGATAGCATTGCCAGAAGCCTCTTCATCATCTGGGTCCATGTGCCATGCACGAAATTATACTCCTTCATTCCTAAATATTTGTCTTTTTACAAATTTCAAACGGGCATATTTTAGAGTGTAGATTCACTCATTTTGCTTCGTATGTGTACTCCATCCGTTCCTAAATATTATATTCGTCTTAACAGAGATTTCAACATATTTTAGAAAGACAAATACTCCGGAGTATATTTAAGAACCGAGGGGGTAGTGCACAACCGCATGGGAGACTCAGCCCGGTCGTTGCGCCGCATTAATAGTGAGTAATGAGCAGTCAAATCATAAGCCCCACCTTTCCCACTATAAGTTGCTCTGAAGAAGCAACCATCAATACGCTCTTCTTTGAATCCGCTCATACTACTCCATCCGTCACTGTTTATACAGCGCGCTTCAGAAAAAAGAAAAAAAATCTGTGGGACCAAGGCGACTACAGATCGGCCTAAAAAATAGCATTGGTAGTTATAGCATGGCGTCTATTACTAGAGGTAATAATGCGTACACACATGCATGCAGTGCTTCCACCCCGGGTACACACATGCATGCACTCCGTAGTAGTACAGTACATGGAGAGAAAATTGTGGACTTGATTGTGGTTACCACGCCCTAATTAATTGAGCATTAAACCAAACGCGTCTAAAGTCTCTCTGGTGGTGGAAATGCATTGAGAGAAATGCATCATAATGAAGTGCGCCCTGTAAACTGTGACGGAGGGTGGAGTAGTATGAAGGTGCAAAACCAAGTACGCGTACTAGTACTGCGCTTGGCTCTTCGCCCCTTCGTGAAGTCGAACAATGATGGTACTCCGCATGTTGGGTACTATAGTGTATTCCTCTGACAATCTGACACCGAATGGACTGATGCATGTCCACCGAGGGTAGGTTGCATTAGTCAAAAGGCGTAAGCGAGCTTCACCTTGTCCTGCAAGCTTCTCCTCGTTCTATGAGTTGACGGGACACACCAAAAAGTAGTGCTAGTCCATAGTCCCTCCTTTCCAGTTAATATGGCTTAATCTTTTTTGCGGGTACATGAGAGAGCTTTATTCATATATAAGCATTCTTAGGACGATCAGCCAAGACACTGGTCACTAGGAAGCCAAAAAAAGAAGTAGGAAGCGAGGTGTTTCATCAAGCCAACTCTCGTCCACATTCAAAGTGCAGCAAGCATGGTTCGCACAAAGATGCGCCACAAGGTTTGCTGACCTGTTTACATGCTGAATAACAAAAAAAGAGGAAATATTACTGAGCGCTACTATTTGTAACAGGATATGATCCAGAATTAAGCGAGAATTGTGGAGAGTGTTCCATGCAATCAACTTCCATTATCACATGCGAGAACCCTCGAAGAGAACCAAATGTGTTCAAGATTGCTTTATCACATTTTAAAATTATAATAAGAGTGCAGACGCTCCTCCATCGGGTTCCTAGTAGTATAGTGTAGTATGATTCTGGCAATCAGACACCGAATTAACTGTTGCATGTCCACCGCCTGAGCGAGGGAGAGCTTGCATTAGTCAAAAGTTTCTCCTTGTCCTGCGAGCCACCACGCGCAAGCTTCTCCCGTCCTGCAACCTTCTCCTCGTTCGGCAAGTTGACGGGACACAGCAAAGTAATGCTAGTCCATGTTGCCTCCTCTCCGGTTAACATGGCTTAATTTCAAACGAGATAAATACATTGTCTTTCACTGTATATTTGTAAAAATACGGTCAGTGGACTTCATAATACGCTCATTGCGCTCAATATATATATATATTCCGGTGTTCATACGGTCACTAGCTCACCCTGACTGAGTATGTGTGTGCATGCACGTGTAGGTTGAGCACTTGAGCGTCACCGTGTGTGTTCCGTCGTGTGCTCGGACATGCATGCATTAGGGCGTCGCGCGCGTTTTTGCGTCCATGTGTACATGTGACTGTTGCATACACGTAGGGGGAGTACGTGTAGGGGCCACTAAGGAGCAGTCAAATCACACAGTAAGTTAGTCGGAAGAAGCAACCATCATTTCACTCTTGAATGACACGTACCCAATATAAAATGGTTGATATGGAGAGAAAAAGAAAACCACTATATATACACTAGCAGGAGCCTAAGCTACAAGCCTGCTTGCTTAGGTTGCTCTCTTCACAAGCATAGAACGACGGGCCTGATCCCGCGGCTGGGGGAAGGGAACAATGTTCTGTGTAGACGCGGTCGACATTGGCGAGGGAGAAAACCCACAGTCGGTGCGTCCCAATCGGGGGTCACCGCGGTATGGGCCGATAACGCATCCCAACCGCCCTTCTAGCTACAGCCCGACGTCCCAGGTAGTCCATCTTCCTTTTGGAGCCAGCTTGCTCCACTGCCGTAGCTCCATCTCCATGTCGATCTTTCTCTACTTCTATCGGCTTCTACTTGTGATGAGTTTATGTCTCATGAACTAGTGCCAATACTATTATTCTAATCACACTTCTTCAATATCTTTGCCATCAGGGATGCTCAGGTCGATTTTAGTAGAACTGCACAAAAGCATCGTATGATCTGAGGGTGCCAGCCATCTTTCCTTCGACAGGTTCTACCTGTCCAGGAAATTAAATCATGTTTAGGGTTTAGGGTTTAAGTCGTAGTGACCCCATCAGTAGTTTTTCTTTCGTACACGCTCTCACAACTTTTTTCTTTAGTTGTGAAGTAAATATTGGCTATGATCTGTGAATCATTGAGATGCATCAGCATGCGTGTTAGTTTTCCTTTGTATTTGATGGGATGTTATAACGGGGCTGAAAGTGCAACTATCCCTAGGTGGTTTTGGTAATTCATAACAACATATAGCTCATTGAGCTAATGCTATTCCAAGATGACTATTTCAGGAAAGCTCAATGATTGGCATGGCATAGGTGGTTTTGGTAATTCATAACAACATATAGCTCATTCTTATCATTTTAAGTGCTCCACCAAGATATATGTGACATGGAAGAGTAACCCATGACTCTAACTCTTTGTGCATTTGCAGTCCAAAGCAAATTTTAAATATGCACAAATTCAGGGGGAGCTCTTACTTGTCACATACTTCTCAAAGCGACGATATATTTCATGCTTATTATCATTTGTCGAAGCTTTGATCTATATGTTGTCATCAATTACCAAAAAGGGGGAGATTGAAAGTGCAACTATCCCTAGGTGGTTTTGGTAATTCATAACAACATATAGCTCATTGAGCTAATGCTATTCCAAGATGACTATTTCAGGAAAGCTCAATGATTGGCATGGCATGGATGTGAAAGTGGAACCCTCAAAATGCTAAGGACAAAGGATTGGCTCAAGCTCAAAAGCTCAAGACTCTTCATTTTATATTTTAGTGATCCAAGATCACATTGAGTCTTTAGGAAAAGCCAATACTATCAAGGAGGGATGAGGTGTTGCTTAATGAGCCTCTTGCTTCATGTGCTTAGTGATATGCTCCAAAACCCTCGACTACTTTCCCATATCCACATATGACCTAAACCCTAGGCCAAACTCGGTCCTACCGATTCTTTCTATCCGGCGCCACCGAGTTTTACTTGTCATAAGCCACTGCCAAACCCTAGCAATTCGGTTCTACCGATAGGGATCTCGGTCTCACCGAGATGGGATTGCAAACTCTCTGTTTCCCTTTCGTAACTTTTTGGTCTCACCGAAAGAGCGAATCGGTCCCACCGAGATTGCAATGTAAACTCTTTGTTTCCCTTTTGTAACTTTTCGGTCTCACCGAAAGAGCAAATCGGTCCCACCGAGTTTGCCTGACCAACTCTCTGGTTAGCTTATTACCAAACTCGGTCTCACCGAGTTTGTGTAATCGGTCTCACCGAGATTACGTTATGCCCAAACCCTAACCATATCGGTCCTACCGAGTTGCATGTCAGTCCCACCGAAAATCTCTAACGGTCACTAGGTTTACCTTTTCGGTCCGACCGAGTTTGTTGATTCGGTCCCACCGAGATTGGAAAACTGTGTGTAACGGTTGGATTTTGTGTGGAGGCTATATATACCCCTCCACCTCCTCTTCATTCGTGGAGAGAGCCATCAGAACACATACACAATTCCAACTCATATGTTCTGAGAGAGAACCACGTACTCATGTGTTGAGACCAAGATATTCCATTCCTACCATATGAATCTTGATCTCTAGCCTTCCCCAAGTTGCTTTCCACTCAAATCTTCTTTCCACAAAATCCAAATCCTATGAGAGAGAGTTGAGTGTTGGGGAGACTATCATTTGAAGCACAAGAGCAAGGAGTTCATCATCAACACACCATTTGTTACTTCTTGGAGAGTGGTGTCTCCTAGATTGGCTAGGTGTCACTTGGGAGCCTCCGACAAGATTGTGGAGTTAAACCAAGGAGTTTGTAAGGGCAAGGAGATCGCCTACTTCGTGAAGATCTACCGCTAGTGAGGCAAGTCCTTCGTGGGTGATGGCCATGGTGGGATAGATAAGGTTGCTTCTTCGTGGACCCTTCGTGGGTGGTTACTTCTTCATGGACCCTTCGTGGGTGGAGCCCTCCGTGGACTCGTGCAACCATTACCCTTCGTGGGTGGAGCCCTCCGTGGACTCGCGCAACCGTTACCCTTCATGGTTTGAAGTCTCCATTAACGTGGATGTAGGATAGCACCACCTATCCGAACCACGGGAAAAACATCTGTGTTTCCAATTGCGTTTGAATTCTCCAAACCCTTCCCTTTACATTCTTGCAAGTTGCATGCTTTACTTTCCGCTGCCAATATACTCTTTGCATGCTTGCTTGAATTGTGTGATGATTGCTTGACTTGTCCTACAATAGCTAAAATCTGCCAAGAACTAAAATTGGGAAAAGGTTAAGTTTTTATTTGGTCAAGTAGTCTAATCACCCCCCCTCTAGACATACTTTCAATCCTACAAGTGGTATCAGAGCTTTGGTCTCCATTTGCTTTGATCTCCATAGCTTTGGGTGGTCATAGCCTTGGTTTCACAACCTAGGAGAGTATGGCGTCTAGCGAGGGAAATTATCACCGTAGAGGTCCTTACTTTGATGGTACTAATTTTGCTAGTTGGAAGCATAAAATGAAAATGCATATTCTTGGACATAACCCCGCCGTTTGGGCTATTGTGTGTGTTGGTTTGCAAGGTGACTTCTTTGATGGGAAAGAACCAAACCGTGAAGCTACCGCGGATGAGTTGAAGATGTTGCAATACAATGCTCAAGCTTGTGATATTCTCTTCAACGGATTGTGCCCTGAAGAATTCAACAAAATCAGCCGTCTTGAGAATGCAAAGGAAATTTGGGACACTTTGATTGATATGCACGAAGGTACCGACTCCTTCAAGGAATCCAAGTTGGATGTGCTTCAAAGTCAACTTGACAAGTTCAAAATGAAGGATGGTGAAGGTGTCGCTGAAATGCACTCTAGGCTTTCTCTCATCACAAATGAGATTGCCGGCTTAGGAAGTGAAGAGATGACCGATAGATTCATCATCAAGAAGATTCTAAGAGCCTTGGATGGAAAATATGATACCGTGTGCACATTGATCCAAATGATGCCCAATTACAAAGATCTCAAGCCAACGGAGGTGATTGGAAGAATTGTTGCTCATGAGATGTCACTTAAGGATAAAGAGGAACTTCACAACAAATCAAGTGGTGCCTACAAAGCCTCATGTGAAGCCCCTACATCATCAAGTGAGAAACAAAACTTCAATGAAGAATTGAGCTTAATGGTGAAGAACTTCAACAAGTTCTACAAGAGTAGAAGCAAAGATAGAAGCTTCAAGTCAAGGTCCTACAATGACAAAAGATCTTCTAGTCGAGAGCGAAACTGCTACAGTTGTGGAAGACCCGGACACTATTCCAATGAGTGTACGGCTCCCTACAAGAGAAGAGAAGATTCTCCAAAAAGAAGAAGCAAAGAATCACCACCAAGAGAGAGAAGGAGTAGAGATGATCGTTATGAACGAAGATACTCACGGAGAAGCAAGGATTCGGAAAGGAAGGAAAAATCATCAAGGAGCTACAAAAAACGAAGACATTAAGCTCATGTTGGTGAATGGGTATCCGGCTCCGACTCCGACAGCCACTCCGAGAGAAGTTATCACTCCGACTCCGAAGATACTCAAGATGAAGGTGTTGCCGGTCTAGCACTTGTGTCAACCAACTCCTACGACATATTTGACTCACCAAATGAAGGAATTGGAAGATGCTTCATGGCCAAAGGTCCTAAGGTAACACACCCCGAGTATGTTGATTTCAATAGTGATGAAGATGACTTGTTAGGTGATGATTTGCTTGTTGACAACTCTAGTGATGAATACTATGATGAAACGTCAATTAATCATGCTAATCAAGATAAAACGAATGACAATGATAAGGAGAAGATTGAGGCTCTAACTAAAGAACTAGACACTCTTAAGTTATCTCATGAAACTATCTTCGAAGATCATCGAGAACTTTTAAGAGCTCATGAGAAATTACGCTTTGAAAAGCTCAATCTTGAGCAAGAGCATGAGTTCTTAAAAGCAATCAATGATGATCTCCGCAAGAAAAGTTCTTCTTACATTGCCAAGCGTTTACTCTTATCCACTTACATGCCTCAGGTCAAGTCTAGTAACAAGAACAAGAAAGATTCTTCCTCTAGCAGTAACAATGATCATGCTAAATCCAATATTGTTGCTTCTAGTAGTTCTCTTGATTCCACTAATGATTCTCTTAGCCAAGTTACACTTGAGCAAGAAAATAGCTTATTGAAGGGAATTATAGAGAAAGGAGTGTACAAAAGCCTTGCCGGGAGTAAGCAATTCGAGGAAATTGTGCGCAAGCAAGGAATGCACCAGAAGAATCAAGGTGTTGGTTTTGAACGAAAGTTCAATGCCAATGGAGTTGAGTGGGAAGAAGATCAATACCCCAAGACAAAGTTTGTTCCTCAACAAGAGAAGTATGATACTTCTTTCAAGGGGACACAAGCTCAAGATGATCTTCCACCACAAGACTACAAGCAAAAAGGCAAGGACAAGCTTCAAGAGGAAATTGATGCATTTGAAGAAGCTCCTAAGACCTTAGTCAAGTGGATTCCCAGACTACTTCAAGTTCCACTTCATCAAGTACGACTACAACTCCAAGGATTCCCATCAAGATGGTGTGGATCCAAAAGAAGAAGAACTAGAGAGTTCTTGAGGGTGATTCCGCCAACATACTTCACTCTTATCATTTTGGCAAGAACAAGTGCAATCAACTTCCACATCTTGCACTAGTTCAAGGAGTCACAAACCCTCTTGTTGGTAAGACAAGGGACAAGGTAACCTAAAAGTTTTCATGGACATCATCTTGTGTGTGCATCACCCTATGTCTATGGATATCCTTGTTTGTTCCTTGTGGGACTAACCCATGTAGGTATTGAAAGTGCAATTCACTCAAATGGATAGCTCCAAGTGATCTACATCAACATTGAGCATCCACATCTTCAACATCTACATGAAGTCATCATCGACAAAACCCGAGGTTAGTTCATCCCTCTAAGGGGGGATATCACATCTAGGGGGGAGCTTTACTCTAAGACATGAGCTAAAGCAACTCTAAAGATGTGAACACAACGATGCTTTATGTAAAAGTGGTAACCCCACTTGAGCTTAAATGATGAGTATGACCTATGATCAAGTGTTCTCACTTGACTCCTAAGTCAATATACTCATATATAGATGACCTTGTCATCGCAAATTGCTTGATAGATGCTAGAATTGGTTGTGCATGCCTTGTCACATATTTCATTTGCCATCTTATTGTGTGAGCATGCTGGTTGCATATTTTACTCATTCGAGGACATCCACTTGTTGTTTTGATTGTTTGGTTTTATTTCCTTTTGCCAAGTGGATGGACAAGAATGCCTAAGAACCTCCTCTAGCTATCTATGCTTTTCTCATCTCAAACTCTATTCAGGCTACATCACAAAATTTGATCAAGTCAGATTCGAACCACTCTGTGTGAGGAGCGCTCGGAGTCCCCGATTCGTCATAGACTTAAACTTCCAAAACCTCTTTATGATTCTCGGTCTGACCGATACCCTACTTTTGGTCCTACCGAGATCATTAAGTTGATCTAGGTTTACGATCTCGGTGCAACCGATTTGAACCATTCGGTCACACCGAGTTGCAACAACTGTATACAGTTTTGCATCTCGGTGCCACCGAGTTGTTCCACTTGGTCACACCGATAGGGTCGGGCTATATATAGTCAAGGGCAAAAATTTGGAAATTTCTCCGAACCCCTTCGCCCGCGCAATAGCCTGCTCTGCCAACTTGGTCTCCGGATCGTCTCCTCGCCGCCAGCCGCCTCCAGTCGCTGGTCTCTGTCGCCGTCAACGGAAATTCAACCCCGCCGTTGCCGCCGTAGCGAGTCTCCGCCGAACTAGGGTATGGACTTGATCTTTGTGCTATTCCCCAATCTGATTCTTAGCACATTGTGATCATCATGATTCTTGCCACGTTTGTTAAACTTCTATCCAGTCAATGAACTCATAGATTAGGTTTAATTCGAAAATTTTAGGGTTAGGTTTCCGCCGAAACCATCTCGGACCCACCGAGTTGAAAAACTCGGTCCCACCGATTTGGCTTATGCCATTGCACAAGTGAGACTCGGTCTGACCGAGAATTACTTATCGGTGTGACCGATTTTGGAACTCTGTGAAACCCTAGCAGTCTCGGTGCCACCGATTGTGACTCGGTCTGACCGAGTTCACTAGTTTAGGTGCCAAAACTGCTTCGGTATCACCGAGTTTAGAAATCGGTAGATCCGAGATGCTTTCAGTGGGAAACTAAAACTAAGTTTTTGAATTATTCTTTTGCAAAAATCTCTGCATTTTGTGATGCTTATCCACTCTATCTCATTTATAACCTATTCACAGGGTCAGCAGTCAGAGTTTGCATCATGTCAGACCAAAGTGATAGCTAGAACTTGTCAGAGCAGCAAGTGCAGATGAGTGAGGGCACTAGTCCCTCAAGTTCCTCAGATGATGGCAGCAGGAGCACCCCTAGCAATCTGCCTAAAGCTGCCACAAGACAGAGAAACAAGAGAACCTCAGACTCAGAAGATGAGGATTATGTGGCAGAAGAGGAAGCAACTTCCAAGAGAGTTGAGCCAGCATAGGGCATAAAACCAGGGATGAAGATCAAAAGGCCAGCAGGCAGGCAGCCTATGTCAAAGGCCAGAGCTTCAACTGAGAAGCCCACTCCCATTGAGCCAGTTGCTGCTGAAGGCAAGAAGAGGAAAGAAAGGGTGAAGAAAACTGTAGCCAGAGTGCTTGGCAAGGCTTCCATCATGGAAGATGAGGAGGAAGAAGAAGAGGTAGCTGCACCAGCACCTAAGGCACCCAAGCTGATGGGTGATGCCATAAGAACAGGGGCAGCTGCTTCCAAGGCCAAGCCAGCTCCAAAGCCAAAGCCAAAGAGGAACACAAGAAGCATCCCAGCTACTGAGAAGAACAAGGCCCCAGTGCCTGAAGCTGCAGAAGAAGAAGAAGAGAATGTTCTTAGAAAGCTCAAGCCCAAGATCCCAGACCACAACGATGCTCATCCTGTGGCTGAGGATATGAAACTCAGGAGAGATTCAGGGCTCCGGAAGTGGAGAGAAGCAGACCCGTATGCTTCAAGGAGAAGGACTGCAGTTGACTACAGGTTTCACACCAAGGAGCAGCAAGACTTTTATGAGACAGTGCTGCTAGACAAGAAGCCAATTGTCTGTGATATGAGATGGGTTGATTGGCAATACATCAAGGACAACGAAGAGTACTACCCTGGAGTGCAGGACAGCTTCAAGGCATGTGGAGTAGAGGACTTTGCTGGGCAGAAGCTCACAAAGTGGAACGAGGAACTCATCATGCAGTTCTACTCCACAGCCCATTTCTATCCAGATGGCAGGATTGTATGGATGTCAGAGGGTACGAGGTACCAGTCTATAGTTGCTGAATGGGCTCAGCTGATTAATGCCCCAGAAGAGCATGACGATGACTTGGACATTTATGCCAAGAAGAAGATGGACCACAACTCAATGTCAAACATGTACAAGGAGATTCCAAATGAAGCACTTGATACGTTCAAGTTTGGCTCAGTACACTATCTTCTGTCAGGGCTGCCAACCATCAACTGGATTCTTAGGCACACCCTATTGCCCAAGTCTGGAGATCACAAGATGGTCAGGGGCCACACGATCAACTTGCTTCATATCTTTGACGTGCTACAGAAATTCAAAGTCATGAGCCTTATGATTGAAACAATCAAGAGGACAACAGCAGACCAGAAGAGGAGTTGTGGATATGCCCCACAGATTCAGGAGCTCATCAACTCTAAGATGGGCACGGGCATATACTTATTGGACAAGGAAAACCTGCCCATCCGTCCAGACTTTGAAGATAATCAAGTGGTCATGACTGAGAATGAGCCATCATCTGCCCAAGCACAATCCAAGAAGGAGAAGGCGAGGAAGGAGAAAGCGGCCAAGATGCCTACTCAAGAGGAGGCATCTGAATATTTCCTGAAAACCAAACAAGAGCAGCTTGGTTACTTGATTGCATCCACCCTGCGGATTGAGCAAGGACTAGCCACCCTAACTCAGAACCAGGCAAGCTTAGAGAGGATCATGGAACAAAAGTTCTATGACTTGGATGTCATAGTGACAGAGATTCAGACTGCAGTGGAGCAGCTCCAGGATGACATGCAGGAGAGGAGAGGCAAGACTACAACTGATGCCTTTGCCAGAGTGCCACGAGGTCCGAGGTCATCTGCAGTGCCAGTTGCTGACCCCAGAGCCACCACGTCTGCACCAGCTACAGCCTCAGTTCCACCAGCTCCAGCGTCCATTTCAGCCTCGACTCCGACCACGTCTACATAAGGCTTCGTCCTTGGAGTGCTCCGGACTCCACCACCACCTGAAGATCAAGCCCGAGTGTCGACTTAGCACTATGCATTTTCTAGGAACTTTTTGGTAACTTGTTGCCACAGGGGGAGAAAATGTATAGATCATAGGCTTCGAGAGAGAGTGTTGCTTTTATTCTCTCTTGTTTTATTTGGTGGTTTTTCGAACTTTGTTTGCTTTTGTGTGAGATACTATGTCATTGCTCGTGAGACATTGATGATCATGTGTTGATCATGTGTTTGATCATAAGCTACACTTAATGTTTGCTTAATATTATCATCTTATCTATCTTATGTGATCATTCACTATTCTTGGTGATGAGTGCATGTATTCCATTCTTATCATTTTAAGTGCTCCACCAAGATATATGTGACATGGAAGAGTAACCCATGACTCTAACTCTTTGTGCATTTGCAATCCAAAGCAAATTTTAAATATGCACAAATTCAGGGGGAGCTCTTACTTGTCACATACTTCTCAAAGCGACGATATATTTCATGCTTATTATCATTTGTCGAAGCTTTGATCTATATGTTGTCATCAATTACCAAAAAGGGGGAGATTGCAAGTGCAACTATGCCTAGGTGGTTTTGGTAATTCATAACAACATATAGCTCATTGAGCTAATGCTATTCCAAGATGACTATTTCAGGAAAGCTCAATGATTGGCATGGCATGGATGTGAAAGTGGAACCCTCAAAATGCTAAGGACAAAGGATTGGCTCAAGCTCAAAAGCTCAAGACTCTTCATTTTATATTTTAGTGATCCAAGATCACATTGAGTCTTTAGGAAAAGCCAATACTATCAAGGAGGGATGATGTGTTGCTTAATGAGCCTCTTGCTTCATGTGCTTAGTGATATGCTCCAAAACCCTCAACTACTTTCCCATATCCACATATGACCTAAACCCTAAGCCAAACTCGGTCCTACTAATTCTTTCTATCCGGCGCCACCGAGTTTCACTTGTCATAAGCCACTGCCAAACCCTAGCAATTCGGTTCTACCGATATGGATCTCGGTCTCACCGAGATGGGATTGCAAACTCTATGTTTCCCTTTCGTAACTTCTCGGTCTCACCGAAAGAGCGAATCGGTCCCACCGAGATTGCAATGTAAACTCTTTGTTTCCCTTTTGTAACTTTTCGGTCTCACCGAAAGAGCAAATCGGTCCCACCGAGTTTGCCTGACCAACTCTCTGGTTAGCTTATTACCAAACTCGGTCTCACCGAGTTTGTGTAATCGGTCTCACCGAGATTACGTTATGCCCAAACCCTAACCATATCGGTCCTACCGAGTTGCATGTCAGTCCCACCGAAAATCTCTAACTGTCACTAGGTTTACCTTTTCAGTCCGACCGAGTTTGTTGATTCGGTCCCACCGAGATTGGAAAACTGTGTGTAACGGTTGGATTTTGTGTGGAGGCTATATATACCCCTCCACCTCCTCTTCATTCGTGGAGAGAGCCATCAGAACACATACACAATTCCAACTCATATGTTCTGAGAGAGAACCACCTACTCATGTGTTGAGACCAAGATATTCCATTCCTACCATATGAATCTTGATCTCTAGCCTTCCCCAAGTTGCTTTCCACTCAAATCTTCTTTCCACAAAATCCAAATCCTATGAGAGAGAGTTGAGTGTTGGGGAGACTATCATTTGAAGCACAAGAGCAAGGAGTTCATCATCAACACACCATTTGTTACTTCTTGGAGAGTGTTGTCTCCTAGATTTGCTAGGTGTCACTTGGGAGCCTCCGACAAGATTGTGGAGTTGAACCAAGGAGTTTGTAAGGGCAAGGAGATCGCCTACTTCGTGAAGATCTACCGCTAGTGAGGCAAGTCCTTCGTGGGCGATGGCCATGGTGGGATAGACAAGGTTGCTTCTTCGTGGACCCTTCGTGGGAAGTTGCTTCTTCGTGGACCCTTCGTGGGTGGAGCCCTCCGTGGACTCACGCAACCATTACCCTTCGTGGGTGGAGCCCTCCGTGGACTCGCGCAACCGTTACCCTTTGTGGGTTGAAGTCTCCATCAACGTGGATGTAGGATAGCACCACCTATCCGAACCACGGGAAAAACATCCGTGTCTCCAATTGCGTTTGAATTCTCCAAACCCTTCCCTTTACATTCTTGCAAGTTGCATGCTTTACTTTCCGCTGCCAATATACTCTTTGCATGCTTGCTTGAATTGTGTGATGATTGCTTGACTTGTCCTACAATAGCTAAAATCTGCCAAGAACTAAAATTGGGAAAAGGTTAAGTTTTTATTTGGTCAAGTAGTCTAATCACCCCCCCTCTAGACATACTTTCGATCCTACAGGGGCAACCTTGGAATAGGAATGAAAATGGAGTGGAAAAGTTTCCATTTTTCCAGAGAAAAAATGGAAACGGAGAGAAACCAACGTTTCGTTTCGTTGGATCACGCCATCGTGCAAAAGCAACGTTTAAATCACGTCTGTCGTGTTCGTGTCTCACACGGTCGCTCGGCATGCCACTCACCGCAAACCGAGTAGTATACCATAACTTTCCTGCCTGCTTGTCGATGGATCGCGCCATGGAGTACTAGCACTATTGGAAGAGATTGACGAGTTGGGGGAGGACAGCTAGCTGTAGCACGGACTCCCAAGAACTTTTTACATGCATGTTGTAGCTGGCTATTGCGACCTTTGAACGCGGAGCAGCCGCGTGCACCTGGAAGCGGCGCGGGCGACGCTCTCTCAGCTGGCGCGTCGCTTCAATGCCGGCGCTAGTGAGAGGTCGCGTCCGCTTTGGCCGGGCATGAATGCGGCACTGACCGTTCGGGCGGGAAGCACGCGCGGGTGATGAAGAGGGTTCGGGTTGGTCAGGACTGGCCGTGGCAGCAGTACGGACGTGCGCAAATAAGAGATGGTGTACGTTAATATTGCTGCGTATATAATTAACAACGTAAATAATGTGCCAGTTGGACAAATATGATTGGAGATGGAGATGGAAATGGAAATGGAATTTTACGTAAACACGGATATGCATGTCTATGTCTATGTGTGTGTGCGCGACGACTCTCGCGACCTGGAAGCGGGGGCGTGTTTTTGATCGAGTTTTCTTTCTTGGTACGTTAGAAAATCAGTTTTTCTAATTCACATCTAGATGTTATTTAAGGATATCACATCTAAGCTCCCACAAGTATATAATGTAGCAACAAGAAACAAAAAAACTAGGAAAAGACCACAAACAGAGTGGACATCAACTTATATGTGGCATAACTATGTCACATCTAGATGTGTCCTAGACAGACCCCTAAAAAATTGTCCGCCAGTTTTCGTTTCTTTTTTCTGGGAATGCACGTATTCTATTTAAAACCACTGCTATGGAGAGATTTTTTTACTCCATTATAGCCTCTTGTTTGATAGAGTTTCTCGCGTCTCGCTCTCTCATCCTCTCCATATCAAAACAAGATGACAGTGTCCACTCTATCTCTCTGCTCACCGGTGGTCATAGATCCGGCCGAATCCCATCCGCTGCGGGAGGTGAGGAGGTGCAGCGTTGACATTGTCGCCGTCGGCGATGGAGGAAGCCGATGCGCACCGTCCTCTCGAAGTCGGCGCTGGCACGGACGAAGATCCTCCACGCCCTTGTTCGCTGCCGTCGTGTGGGCAGATCCGCGCCCTTGTTCTCTTTCACCCAGCGCCTGTGCGGGAGGGCCACCGACCCCTTCTTCCTCGCTGTCGTACATAGTGTGGGCAGATCCGGCCTTTCGCCGCATGCCTTGCCACATCCCGACGACCCTAAGGTATAAGTTTCTTTGAAACCGTCGTTGCTCTAGCTGCATGTGGATCTTTTTTTCCGATCTGTAGTCGAATCTAGGTCTTGGTTCAAAGAGGAAAGAAGGGTGCAGTGGGCTGGAGCAAGAATCTAGGACGTGGTTCAATGAGGAAAGGAGGGGCGGAAAGTAGTATAGACTGGCTATCCAGCCGCTTTGTAGGTCGAAAAGGGAAAAAGGGGGTAACACAGTACACACATCTGTAAGGAACCGATCTCTTTGTTGAAAAGGGAAAGAAACTGGGGGGTCGGGTAGTTTGTGCATGACTAGATTTGCTGCCCTCACATAGGAAGAAGGTTCAAAGAGAACAAATATGGGACCAGCGCATATATGATGCTTGGCTACATACTCTGCATCACCCATTTATACGTGTGGACGCACATGGTGCTGGCATGTCCCATGTAGCTATTTTGCTGTTGTTAATCTAAGAATGCCGCCGAAAAATTGAAGCAATGCCACTGTTAAAAGTAAATTACATTTTTTAACAAATGTTGTTTCAAGAGAATGTCTCTTTTAATATGAATCAAATCAACTATTTTAGATAAATGATGAATTGAAGCTATTGTATTGTTGTCTTTTCCCATTAAGTAGTGAACAAAAATGGGACAAACCCAGACATGATGCTTGTTGCTTTGTTACAACAAATTCAACATCACCCCCTTTATAAGCCAGTACTTGATGCCACTCTCAGAATTAACTACTGATCTGTTTTAAGAGAATTTCTCTGTTAATATGAATCAATGCAACTGTTTTAGAAATGCTACTGTCCTATACTTTTTTTCCATCAAGATAAGGTAGATGCTTCTTTTTGTGGCCGCATGTTTCATCCTCCTTTATTGGCCAGTAATTGTTTTCTTTTTTGCCTCTTAAAACAAGGATATCTATTCAACTTGTTGCTATAGAAAACTTAAGTGTCACACGGGCAACTTTGCTTGATTTTAGTGCAACTGCACAAAACTTGATTGGATTTCCTATTCGTGTTGGTAGATTCGTATTTTATCTTGGTCGTCTCATGAAAGGTCAGTATAGGCCTTAATCCACATGATTGTGCAGTGTGCTTTGAGATGTTGTGCTACTTGTATTGGTACTATTTTAAATAAAGGATGAATTGAAGCTATTGTATTGCTGTCATTTCCCATTAAGTAGTGAACAAAAATGGGACCAACCCAGACATGATGCCACTCTCAGAATTAACTACTAAATCTATTTCAAAACTGCAACACTTGTTAGGGATTGGCAGGATTACCATTTTTGTGGCCGCGTGTTTCATCCCCCTTTATTAGCCAGTAATTGATTCCTTTTTTGCCGGTGGGGAGGCATTCCTGGAAGCTCTTCTGGAAAGACGTCTTGATATTCGCAAACGACGGGAATTTGAGAGATGGCATCCAGTTCACCCTTCTCATTGAGAGAAAACAGATAGATTGTATCATCACGAGCGGCAAAGACAATTACATCCTCAGACGAATGAATCAATTGAATCTGCCTGGCAGCACAATCAAGCTGAGCCTTGTGCTTAGAAAGCCAATCCATTACGAGAATAAGATTAATATCCGAGTTACCAAGGACCATTGGAGAAGAAAGAAACTTGTAATCGCCCAACGTGATAGTAACATCTGGAACCTCCAAACTTGCACTCAAACGTTTGCCGGGAGAAACGATATCCATTTTTCGCCCAAATGAGAAGAAACGAATTCATTCTTGGCAAAAAATGGCTTTGACATGAAACAATGCGATGCACCAGTATCGAAAAGTACTTTTGCAAGAACATCGTTATAAGGAAGGTTACCCATGATGACATCTGACGAGTCCTTTGCCTAAGCTGCATTCATCAAGTTGACCTTGGCGTGCTTGGGGTTATGCTTGACCACAACTGTACTTGCCGATCTCACAGGAGGAGGAGGAGGGAGACGCCTCTAATTGAAGCATTTGTTGGCATAGTGACCCTTCTATTGGCACTTGTTGCACGTGACCTCTGAAAGCGGACGGTGATACAAAGCACTTGATCTTGGAGCTTGAGACGAAGTCTTGTTCTGAAAGCCAAGGTTGGGTGGGTGGGAAGATCCACTGGCACCTTTGCTCTTCTGCTGATAAGGCTGACGGAACGGAGGAGGAGGAAGCCAATACTTCTACTGCTTAGCCACTTGAGTTGAGGAAGAAGGAGTTGCATCTCTGACTCGCTTCTTAGAAGCATCGCACTTCAGTTGAGCAGTCTCTTGCTTCATTGCCATGTTGTAAAACTCATCGTACCTCTTGGTCTCAAAGAGAACGAGCGCTAGCTGGATTTCTTCTCTGAGACCACCCCTGAACTGATATATCATGCTGTTCTCGTCAGGGACGTCCTGCTTAGCAAAATGGGCGAGCTTCTGAAACATCTTGTTGTACTCATAGACAGACATAGAGCCTTGCTTCAGGTTGCAGAATTCCTCACGCTTGCTTTCAACCACGCTCTGAGGAATATGATGAGCTTTGAAGTCTTGATGCAATTCATCCCAGGTAAACACACGGCCTCCTCTGGAATCTTTGTACTGCTGAAACCATTCTGCAGCTTGGTCTTTGAGTTGGAAGGAAGCGAACTTGACAAAGTCCTTAGGCCTGACGTTACTGCACTCGAAATGCTTGCATATGTCCATGAGCCAATCATCAGCGTCTGTTGCCTCAACACAATTGCTGAAGGTCTTTGGCTGGTTAGCAAGGAACTGGTTGAGTGTAGCAAAGTGATTCTGATTGTTGCCTTGGCCCAGGTTCGCTTGGTTGCGCTCTTGAAGAAGTTGCATGATCAGCTGCGTTTTTGCATTGGTAGCGGCCATCACAACTTGCCATGCCTTCGGAGGTGGAGGTGGTGGTGGCGGATCATGATTCGGAGTCATGCGCATTGGAGGAGCCATCCTGAAGAGGTTGACATCCATTAGCACATTGACAGACAAATATCGAAGCTGAATCAAACGGGTTGAAATTGCAACATATAGTCTTCACATCCGAACAAAATGAACGAACGCATTCCAGTTGAAATGGTCACATATCCATAAATTGAGAAGCCACTTAGAATTGATGTAGAAGAATAAAACCAACAAGGTACGGAGCAAAAACGAATACTCGGTGAGGATTACCCAATCCCAAACCAAATATCCGCGGAAGAAGAACTAGAGCTACAAGAATTCCCACCTACGAAACTCGCGAACCTTTTCGGTTATGCAATCAGGTGTTGGGGGTACAGGGGAAGCATAATATCTCACCCAAATCTAGCAAATCCTA
Organism: Triticum aestivum; assembly: GCF_018294505.1. Taxonomy (NCBI): domain Eukaryota; kingdom Viridiplantae; phylum Streptophyta; class Magnoliopsida; order Poales; family Poaceae; genus Triticum; species Triticum aestivum. Next base: position 109,825,590 of record NC_057806.1, read on the forward strand.
CATCCATCTGTATCCATCCTTCAACACATAACCGAGAAAAACTTCGAAAATCGTTTACCTCAACCTTCGAAAAGCATCCATTATACGAGTTATGGCAATACTCCCGAACTCCCGCACTAGTACTGGGTGGCGTCGAGGTTATCTCACCAACAACTGCATAGAAGAGATTTTCAATGTCGGCGAAACTAAACTCAGGTATTCCAGAACTGCAATGATAAAATTGTGACGACAACACCTCGGAGCTCAACTCCCCGGGACACTGCCACAACCCCTAAATGACAGGAGGCACCAAGAACAATGTTCTCGTCACAAATCGATCGGAACGATTCCAAGATACCCGCGTGATCCTAAAAAAATTTAGTGAAATTTGAGAAGAGAAGAGTCAAAACTCTACGTCAGGATGCCTTACCAGAGCGATGAAGGGACTGGGGAGTAAAAATAATTCCTAAACTCTCCGATATATATAATCCTAAATGACTCAAAACATTTTTCTAGACACAACAACGCCAGCTATTCGATCAAGCAGGGGGGCTCCTAAGGTCGGGGAAGGCTCTAATTACCAACTTGTAATGCCCTCGATGCGGCTATATCTCCTACGTGTCGAAGCACGACTTAGAGGCATAACCGCATTGAAAGCAATGTCGCAAGTAAGGTAATCTTCACAACAACCCATGTAAATAGATAATAGGGGAAAAGGTACATAGTTGGCTTACACTCGCCACGTCACACAAATACATGAATAGCATTACAATCATCCAATAGACTCATGGTCCGACTACGGTACCAAAATAAAAGATCAACCCCAACATGCGACATGGTCCCCGATCGCCCCAACTGGGCACCACTACTGATCATCTAGGAAAGACACATAGTAACGACGAGAGTCTTCATCGAACTCCCACTTGAGCTCAAGCGCATCATCTGGAACGGTATCATCGGTCCCTGCATCTGGTTTGGAAGTAATCTGTCAGTCACGGGGACTCAGCAATCTCGCATCCTCGCGATCAAGACTATTTAAGCTTATAGGTAAGGCAAGGTAATATGTGGAGCTGCAGCAAGCGACTAGCATATATGGTGGCTAACCTGTTCGCAAAAGAGAGCGAGAAGAGAAAGCAAAAGCATGGTCGAACAACTATGATCAAGAAGTGATCCTAGAACAACATTCGTCAAGCATTACTCCAACACCGTGTTCACTTCCCGAACTCCGCCGAGAAGAGACCATCACGGTTACACACGTGGTTGATTCGTTTTAATTAAATTAAGTTTCATGTTATCTACAAATGGACATTAACAAATTCCCATCTGCCCATAACCGCGGGCACAGCTTTCGAAAGTTCAAATCCCTGCAGGGGTGTCCCAACTTAGCCCATCACAAGCTCTCACGGTCAATGAAGGATATTCCTTCTCCCGAGACATTCCGATCAGACTCGGCATCCCGGTTTTACAAGACATCCTCGACAATGGTAAAACAAGTCCAGCAACACCGCCCGAATGTGCCGACAAATCCCGATAGGAGCTGCACATATCTCGTTCTCAGGGCACACTCAGATAGGTCAAGCTACGAGTAAAACCAACCCTCGAGTTTCCCTGAGGTGGCCCCGCAGGCTGCCCAGTTCGGACCAACACTCAGAGGAGCACTGGCCCAGGGGGGTTTAAATAAGATGACCCTTGGGCTCCGGAAACCCAAGGGAAAAAGAGGCTAGGTGGCAAATGGTAAAGCCAAGGTTGGGCATTGCTGGAGGAGTTTTATTCAAGGCGAACTGTCAAGGGGTTCCCATTATCACCCAACCGCGTAAGGAACGCAAAATCCGGGAACATAACACCGATATGACGGAAACTAGGCGGCAAGTGTGGAACGAAACACCAGGCAAAAGGCCGAGCCTTCCACCCTTTACCAAGTATATAGATGCATTAAGATAACAAGATAATATAGTGATATCCCAACAATAAACAATGTTCCAACAAGGAACGATCTTCAATCTTCACGTGCAACTAGCAACGCTATAAGAGGGGCTGAGCAAAGCGGTAACATAGCCAATCAACGGTTTGCTAGGACATGGTGGGTTAGAGGTTTGACATGGCAAATTTGGGAGGCATGATAATCAAGAATTAGGTATCGTAGCATAGGCATAGCAAAAGAGCGAGCATCTAGCAAGCAAAGATAGAAGTGATTTCGAGGGTATGATCATCTTGCCTGCAAAGTTGTCAGAGTTGACTTGATCCTCGTAAGCAAACTCAACGGGCTCCTCGTTAGCGAACTCGTCTCCCGGCTCTACCCAAACAAGACAAACAAGCAAAAGGAACACAATCAACCATGTGCAATGCTCGAACAACATGATGCAAACATGGTATGCTATGCGGGATGCGATATGTGATGCATATGCAAGATTTTACAAGGAATGATTGAACCTGGCATCAACATGGAAATCCAAGAGTTCCACTAGAAAGGTGAGGTGATTTCAGTTGAAATCGATATAAAGATCGCCGGAATCGGATACACGGTTTGGAAATGGCAAGCAAAACAAATATGGCACCGGTCTGCGATAATCAGCAAGTAGCCATCTAAAAGCATCAAGATAAATATGCTACAGCACTCAAACATGACAAAAAATACATGTTAGGGATCCAGTCATGATGCTTGACAAAAGATGAACACTGAGCTACGGCCAATTCATCCATTAACAGGTTTAAACAAGCATGGCACAAGTGCAAATGATAACAGGTTTCGGACTTTGAAATTAACACAAGTCTGGAATTTAACATCAGGTAGCACACTTTAGAGCATGAAAACTACATGCTACAGGAACTTAACATGGTAAAGCAAGGCTTGACATGAAGCTACTAAAAGCACTTAAAAAGGTCCCTTAGTGACCTTGAACCAAAAGGGATCAAAAAATACAATTGCAAGCATGTGAACATGGCAAAAACATAAACAGATCTCAGACTTAGTGAAAAACTGGAGCATGCAAAACAGTTAACGAGTAGGCATGTTTACGAGCTCGATGCACTCACTACAGAGCATGGCATGACAAACTAATCATACACCCATCAAGAATACATGGCGTAGAAGCTAGACATGGCAATAACAACAATATAGCATGCACGGATCAATAGCTACATCCTCGGCAAAATCGCTAACAAGACAACAATCTGCCAGGATTTACGAAATAGCAAAAGTAGAGCTAGATTAACTCAAGCTAGAGTGCTCCATAAATGAAAACAAAGACATGGATGGTTAGAGCACCACAATGTTAACAAATCATCCTTATTTATCATCCTCAAAAGAGGCACGGATCACTAGGAAACAACATGAACATATGGCATAATGAAAAAATCAGGACCAGGTCTTAGAGAAATTCTAAGTCCCTGAAATCAACATTACCGACTGCACTACTTTGCAAGCTTGTGCTAGTCACCACACATATCACAAAAATACATGGTAAGCACCTCTGTAAAGATGGCATGGAATATAACAAAACTCATGTAGAGCTCAGGAGCATATCATGCACACATTAATCAGGGAAAAATGACAAATATCTATTTGAAGAAACAGATCTGGCAATTTTATCGCATAGCCCTCTTCCAACAGCATTTCGGGCATCAAGATGAGCTCAAATGAAAATGATGCAATGGGATGAAATGATGTGCTCTCTGAGACGAACATTTTGATATGCTACACACATAAATCGGAGCTACGGATGTGGAGTTATAGCATGCCAAAGTATGCAAAATATTTAGTATTTGGGGATGAATGTCAACCGATCCAGATCCAAATCTGGCGGGTACTGTAGCTGCACGGGAAATGAGGTTCGTCGTCGACGTCGCCGGAGCTCGCCGGAGAAGAAGAAGAAGCACCCGGGCCGAGGCGCGCCGAGGAGGACGGCGAGGCGACGGCGGTCGTCGGAGGAGGCCGGTGGTGGCGCGGCTTGCCGGCGGCGGATGGTGCGGCGGCGCTAGATGCGGCGGGTGGTGCGGCGGCGCTAGAGGCGGCGACCCTCGCCGGAGATGGGCGGCAGC
>NC_057806.1:109830025-109839306 GCF_018294505.1 Triticum aestivum
GGTGCCCGGTTGGTCGCGACGAAGTGTACGGACGGAGCGGACATTGTCCGGCGGCGGCGTGAGCAGATTTTCTAGGGTTTCGCCCGGGATTTGGAATGTGGGGATCTATATATAGGGGTAGAGGGAGCTAGGAAGCTCCAAATGGAGTGCGGTTTTCGGCCACGTGATCGTGATCGAACGCTCTAGGTGATGGAAGGGTCTTTGGTGGGTTTTGGGCCAAATTGGAAGGGTGTTGGGCTGCAACACAAACGAGGCCTTCTCGGTCCCTTGGTTAACCGTTGGAGTATCAAACGAAGTCCAAATGGCATGAAACTTGACAGGCGGTCTACCGGTAGTAAACTAAGGCCGCTTGGCAAGTCTCGGTCCAATCCGGAAATGTCTAACCCACACACGAAAAGAGGTAGAAAGGGGCACCGGAGGAGATAGGAGGGCCAGAATGCAAAACGGACAACGGGGAAAAAGCTCGGTTGCATGAGACGAACATGTATGCGAATGCAATGCACATGATGACATGATATGAGATGCATGACAAGGCAACAACACACGGAGACAAAAACCCGAACCCGAGGAAAATAAAATAACTTAGCGCCGGAAACGGCAAGAGTTCGGATACATATAAGGTAAATTACATCCGGGGTGTTACAACACTCCACCACTACGAAAGGATCTTGTCCCGAGATCTAGGACTGGGAAAACGCCGGGTACTTAGAACGGAGGTGATCCTCGCGTTGCTAGGTGTCTTCACGGTCGGAATGGTGTGACCACTTGACTTTGAGGAATCTGATTGACTTATTGCGAGTCTTGCGTTCAGTCTCTTCAAGAATAGCCACGGGGTGCTCACGATAAGAGAGGTCTTCTTGGAGATCAATGTCTTCGAAGTTGACAGTGTGGTCAGGGGTCTTAAAGCACTTGTGGAGCTGAGAGACATGGAACACGTCATGCACATTTGATAAGTTTGAAGGAAGCTCGAGTTCATAGGCGAGATTGCCTATCTTGCTGACGATCTTGAAAGGACCCACGTATCTAGGGGCAAGCTTCCCTTTGATACCGAAGCGACGAGTACCTTTCATTGGAGAGACGCGGAGGTAAACATGGTCTCCGATCTCGAAAGCCAAATCACGATGCTTACTATCATAGTAGCTCTTCTGGCGCGATTGCGCTGCTTTGAGGTTATCACGAATGACTTTGCACATCTCCTCTGCCTCTATGATCAAGTCATTTCCGAGAAGTTGACGTTCACCGGTCTCCGACCAGTTAAGAGGAGTACGACACTTCCTGCCATAGAGAATTTCAAATGGGGCCATGCCCGAACTTGCTTGAAAACTGTTGTTGTAGGAGAATTCGGCATATGGAAGACAATCTTCCCACTTCATACCGAAGGAGATAATGCAAGCCATGAGCATATCTTCAAGAATCTGATTGACACGCTCGACTTGACCGCTAGTTTGAGGATGAAAAGCTGTGCTGAAACGAATGTTGGTGCCCATGGCCTTCTGAAAAGAATCCCAAAACTTGGAGGTAAAGATGTTGCCACGGTCTGAAGAGATCAACTGTGGAATGTCGTGCAGAGAGACAGTCCGAGAGGTATACAGCTCCGCCAATTGAGCTGCAGTGATAGACTCTTTGATAGGCAGAAAGTGAGCCACTTTAGTGAGTTTGTCGATTACAACGAATATAGCATCATTGCCACCCTTGGACTTTGGAAATCCCCTCACGAAGTCCATCCCAATGTGGTCAAACTTCCATTCTGGAATGGCAAGAGGTTGGAGGAGACCAGCTGGTCGTTGGTGTTCTGCCTTCACTCTTCTGCAGACATCACATTCATTCATGAACTGAGCAATCTTGCGCTTCATTCGAGTCCACTAATAAGTCTGCTTGAGGTCCTGGTACATCTTCGTACTCCCAGGGTGGATGGAGAGGAGTGAATTGTGAGCCTCATTCATAATGACTTTACGAAGGTCACCTTTAGGCACAACAATGCGATCCTCGAAGAAGAGAGTATCCTTGTCATCAAGGCGATAGCACTTGTACTTGGATTGACTCTTGTCAATCCCAATCTTCACCTTCTTCACCATAGCATCAAGAAGTTGAGCCTCGCGAATTTGATCTTCCAAAGTAGGAGAGACTTGAAGGTTGGCGAGGAACCCTTGAGGAACAACTTGCAAATTGAGTTTGCGGAAAACTTCACAAAGCTCGGGTTGGTAAGGCTTGAGAATCAAACTGTTGCAGTAAGCCTTCCTGCTCAAAGCGTCAGCAATCACATTGGCCTTGCCTGGAGTATATTCGATGCTCGGATTATACTCTTGAATCATTTCGATCCAACGAGTCTGCCTGAGGTTGAGATTAGGCTGAGTGAAGATGTACTTGAGACTTTTGTGGTCAGTGAAAATGTCCACTTTTCTTCCCAATAAGAGATGTCTCCAAGTCAAAAGAGCATGCACAAATGCCGCCAACTCGAGGTCATGAGTGGGGTAGTTCTTCTCGTTGGGCTTCAACTGCGAGAAGTATAGGCCACAACTTTCTTCTCTTGCATCAACACTGCACCAAGACCTTGAAGAGAGGCATCGCAGAAGACCTCGAACGGTTTGGATTCATCAGGAGGAGTCAGAACTGGAGCAGTGACTAATTTCTCTTTCAGGGTGTTGAAAGCGATGTCACATTCAGGAGACCAAACGTACTTGATGTGCTTCTGGAGAAGGTTTGAAAGAGGCTTCGCGATCTTTGAAAAGTTCTCAACGAACCTTCGACAATAGCTTGCGAGACCAAGGAAGCTGCGGAGTTGCTTCATGTTCTGAGGTGGTTCCCAATTCACAATTGCAGGCACCTTCTCAGGATTCACTGCTATGCCCTTGGCAGAGATGACATGCCCAAGATAGAGAACCTCATCGAGCCAAAACTCGCACTTTGAGAACTTGGCGTAGAACTGATGTTCTCTGAGCTTATCGAGCACCAAACGCAAGTGCTTGGCATGATCTTCCTTGTTCTTCGAAAAGACCAGAATGTCATCGAGGTAGACCAAGACGAAGTCATTTGATTAGGCGTTGAAGATGAAGTTCATCATGCGAGAGAAAGTCGGAGGAGCGTTGACGAGGCCAAAAGACATGACAATGTATTCATATGAACCATAGCTTGTTCTGAAAGCCGTCTTGGGAATATCTTGCTCACGGATTCGAATCTGGTGATAGCCCATACGGAGATCAAGCTTGGAGAACACTTGAGCACCTTTGAGTTGTTCGAACAGCTCATTGATGTTGGGAAGTGGGTACTTGTTCTTTATAGTCTTCTTGTTCAATGGACGGTAGTCAACACAAAGTCGGTCCGTTCCATCCTTCTTTTTCACAAAAAGGACTCCACAACCCCACGGAGAACAACTAGGTCGGATGAGACCCATTCGCTCTTGAATATTGAGTTGCTTCTTCATCTCCTTCAACTCTTCAGGTCCAAGCTTGTAAGGACGTTTGCAAACAGGTTCCGTGCCCGGCTCAAGATCGATGACGAATTCAACTGGTCGGTGCGGAGGCATTCCTGGAAGCTCTTCTGGAAAGATGTCTTGATATTCGCAAACGACTGGAATTTGAGAGATGGCATCCAGTTCACCCTTCTCATTGAGAGAAAACAGATTGATTGTATCATCACGAGCGGCAAAGACAATTACATCCTCAGACGAATGAGTCAATTGAATTTGCCTGGCAGCACAATCAAGCTGAGCCTTGTGCTTAGAAAGCCAATCCATTCCGAGAATAAGATCAATATCCGAGTTACCAAGGACCATTGGAGAAGAAGGAAACTTGTAATCGCCCAACGTGGTAGTAACATCTGGAACCTCCAAACTTGCACTCAAACGTTTGCCGGGAGAAACGATATCCATTTTTTGCCCAAATGAGAAGAAACGAGTTCATTCTTGGCGAAAAATGGCATTGACATGAAACAATGCGATGCACCAGTATCAAAAAGTACTTTTGCAGGAACATCGTTAACAAGAAGGTTACCCATGATGACATCTGACGAGTCCTCTGCCTAAGCTGCATTCATCAAGTTGACCTTGGCGTGCTTGGGGTTATGCTTGACCACAGATGTACTTGCCGATCTCACAAGAGGAGGAGGAGGGAGACGCCTCTGATTGAAGCATTTGTTGGCATAGTGACCCTTCTATTGGCACTTATTGCACGTGACCTCTGAAAGTGGACGGTGATACAGAGCACTTTATCTTGGAGATTGAGACAAAGTCTTGTTCTGAAAGCCAGGGTTGGGTAGGTGGGAAGATCCACTGGCACCTTTGCTCTTCTGCTGATAAGGCTGATGGAACGGAGGAGGAGGAAGCCAATACTTCTGCTGCTTAGCCACTTGAGTTGAGGAAGAAGGAGTTGCATCTCTGACTCGCTTCTTGGAAGCATCGCACTTCAGTTGAGCAGTCTCTTGCTTCATTGCCATGTTGTAAAACTCATCGTACCTCTTGGGCTCAAAGAGAACGAGAGCTAGCTGGATTTCTTCTCTGAGACCACCCCTCAACTGATATATCATGCTCTTCTCGTCAGGGACATCCTGCTTAGCAAAACGAGCGAGCTTCTGAAACATCTTGTTGTACTCATAGACAGACATAGAGCCTTTCTTCAGGTTGCGGAATTCCTCACACTTGCTTTCAACCACGCTCTGAGGAATATGATGAGCTTTGAAGTCTTGACGGAATTCATCCCAGGTAAACACACGGCCTCCTTTGGAATCTTTGTACTGCTGAAACCATTCTGCAGCTTGGTCTTTGAGTTGGAAGGAAGCAAACTTGACAAAGTCCTCAGGCCTGACGTTACTACACTCGAAATGCTTGCATATGTCCACGAGCCAATCATCAGCGTCTGTTGCCTCAACACAATTGTTGAAGGTCTTTGGCTGGTTAGCAAGGAACTGGTTGAGTGTAGCAAAGTGATTCTGATTGTTGCCTTGGCCCTGGTTCGCTTGGTTGCGCTCTTGAAGAAGTTGCATGATCAGCTGCGTGTTTGCATTGGTAGCGGCCATCACAGCTTGCCATGCCTCCAGAGATGGAGGTGGTGGTGGCGGATCAGGATTCGGAGTCGTGCGCTTTGGAGGAGCCATCCTGAAGAGGTTGACATCCATTAGCACATTGACAGACAAATATCAAAGCTGAATCAAACGGGTTGAAATTGCAACATATAGTCTTCACATCCGAACAAAATGAACGAATGCATTCCAATTGAAATGGTCACATATCCATAAATTGAGAAGCCACTTAGAATTGATGTAGAAGAATAAAACCAACAAGGTACGGAGCAAAAACGAATACTCGGTGAGGATTACCCAATCCCAAACCAAATATCCGCGGAAGAAGAACTAGAGCTACAAGAATTCCCACCTATGAAACTCCCGAACCTTTCCGGTTATGCAATCAGGTGTTGGGGATACAGGGGAAGCATAATATCTCACCCAAATCTAGCAAATCCTGCATCCATCTGTATCCATCCTTCAACACATAACCGAGAAAAACTTCGGAAATCGTTTACCTCAACCTTCGAAAAGCATCCGTTATACGAGTTATGGCAATACTCCCGAACTCTCGCCCCAGTACTGGGTGGCGTCGAGGTTATCTCACCAACAACTGCATAAAAGAGATTTTCGATGTCGACGAAACTAAACTCAGGTATTCCAGAACTGCAACGATAAAAACACCTCGGAGCTCAACTCCCCGGGACACTTCCACAACCCCTAAATGACAGGAGGCACCAAGAACAATGTTCTTGTCACAAATCGATCAGAACGATTCCAAGATACCCGCGTGATCCTAAAAAAATTAGTGAAATTTGAGAAGAGAAGAGTCAAAACTCTACGTCAGGATGCCTTACCAGAGCGATGAAGGGACTGGGAGTAAAAAGAATTCCTAAACTCTCCGATATATATAATCCTAAATGACTCAAAACATTTTTCTAGACACAACAACGCCAGCTATTCGATCAAGCAGGGGGGCTCCTAAGGTTGGGGAAGGCTCTGATTACCAACTTGTAACGCCCTCGATGCGGCTATATCTCCTACGTGTCGAAGCACAACTTAGAGGCATAACCGCATTGAAAGCAATGTCACAAGTAAGGTAATCTTCACAACAACCCATGTAAATAGATAATAGGGGAAAAGGTACATAGTTGGCTTACACTCGCCACGTCACACAAATACATGAATAGCATTACAATCATCCAATAGACTCGTGGTCCGACTATGGTACCAAAATAAAAGATCAACCCCAACATGCGACATGGTCCCCGATCGCCCCAACTGGGCACCACTACTGATCATCTAGGAAAGACACATAGTAACGACGAGAGTCTTCATCGAACTCCCACTTGAGCTCAAGCGCATCATCTGTAACGGTATCATTGGTCACACATCTGGTTTGGAAGTAATCTGTGAGTCACGGGGACTCAGCAATGTCGCACCCTCGCGATCAAGACTATTTAAGCTTATAGGTAAGGCAAGGTAATATGTGGAGCTGCAGCAAGTGACTAGCATATATGGTGGCTAACCTGTTCGCAAAAGAAAGCAAGAATAGAAAGCAAAATCACGGTCGAACAACTATGATCAAGAAGTCATCCTAGAACAACCTACGTCAAGCATTACTCCAACACCGTGTTCACTTCCCGGACTCCGCCAAGAAGAGACCATCATGGTTACACATGCAGTTGATTCGTTTTAATTAAATTAAGTTTCATGTTATCTACAACCGGACATTAACAAATTCCCATCTGCCCATAACCGCGGGAACGGCTTTTGAAAGTTCAAATCCCTGCAGGGGTGTCCCAACTTAGCCCATCACAAGCTCTCACAGTCAATGTAGGATATTCCTTCTCCCGAGACATTCCGATAAGACTCGGCATCCCGGTTTTACAAGACATCCTCGACAATGGTAAAACAAGTCCAGCAACACCGCCCGAATGTGCCGACAAATCCCGATAGGAGCTGCACATATCTCGTTCTCAGGGCACACTCAGATAGGTCAAGCTACGAGTAAAACCAACCCTCGAATTTCCCCGAGGTGGCCCCTCAGGCTGCCCAGTTCGGACCAACACTCAGAGGAGCACTGGCCCAGGGGGGTTTAAATAAGATGACCCTTGGGCTCCGGAAACCCAAGGGAAAAAGAGGCTAGGTGGAAAATGGTAAAACCAAGGTTGGGCATTGCTGGAGGAGTTTTATTCAAGGCGAACTGTCAATGGGTTCCCATTATCACCCAACCGCATAAGGAATGCAAAATCCGGGAACATAACACCGATAGGACATGGTGGGTTAGAGGTTTGACATGGCAAATTTGGGAGGCATGATAAGCAAGTGGTAGGTATCGTAGCATAGGCATAGCAAAAGAGCGAGCATCTAGCAAGCAAAGATAGAAGTGATTTCGAGGGTATGATCATCTTGCCTGCAAAGTTGTCAGAGTTGACTTGATCCTCGTAAGCAAACTCAACGGGCTCCTCGTTAGCGAACTCGTCTCCCGGCTCTACCCAAACAAGACAAACAAGCAAAAGGAACACAATCAACCACGTGCAATGCTCGAACAACATGATGCAAACATGGTATGCTATGCGGGATGCGATATGTGATGCATATGCAAGATTTGACAAGGAATGATTGAACCTGGCCTCAACTTGGAAATCCAAGAGTGCCACTGGAAAGGTGAGGTGATTTCGGTTGAAATCGATATAAAGATCGCCGGAATCGGATGCACGGTTTGGAAATGGCAAGCAAAACAAATATGGCACCGGTCTGCGATAATCAGCAAGTAGCCATCTAAAAGCATCAAGATAAATATGCTATATCACTCAAACATGACAAAACAATACATGGCAGGGATCCACTCATGATGCTTGACAAAAGATGAACACTGAGCTACGGCCAATTCATCCATTAACAGGTTTAAACAAGCATGGCAAAAATGCAAATGATAACAGGTTTCAGACTTAGTGAAATTAAACAAGTCGGGAATTTAACATCAGGTAGCACACTTTAGAGCATGAAAACTATATGCTACAAGAACTTAACATGGCAAAGCAAGGCTTGACATGAAGCTACTAAAAGCACTTAAAAAAGTCCCTTAGTGACCTTGAGCCAAAAGGGATCAGAAAATACAATTGCAAGCATGTGAACATGGCAAAAACATAAACAGATCTCAGACTTAGTGAAAAACTGGAGCATGCAAAACAGTTAACGAGTAGGCATGTTTACGAGCTCGATGCACTCACTACAGAGCATGGCATGACAAACTAAGAATACACCCATAAAGAATATAGGGCGTAGAAGCTAGACATGGCAAGAACAACAACATAGCCTGCACGAATCAATAGCAACATCCTCGGCAAAATCGCTAACAAGACAACAATCTCCCAGGATTTACAAAAGAGCAAAAGTAGAGCTAGATTGACTCAATCTAGGGTGCTCCATAAATGCAAACAAAGACATGGATGGTTAGAGCACCACAACTTTAACAAATCATCCTTACTGATCATCCTCAAAAGAGGCACAGATCACTAGGAAACAACATGAACATATGGCATAATGACAAAATCAGGACAAGGTCTTGGAGAAATTCTAAGTCCCTGAAATCAGCATTACCGATTGCACTACTTTGCAAGCTTGTGCTAGTCACCACACATATCACAAAAATACATGGTAAGCACCTCTGTAAAGATGGCATGGCATATAACAAAAATCATGTAGAGCTCAGGAGCATATCATGCACACATTAATCATGGCAAAAATGACAATTTGAAGAAACAGATCTGGCAATTTTATCATGTAGCCCTCTTCCAACAGCATTTCGGGCATCAAGATGAGCTCAAATGAAAATGATGCAATGAGATGAAATGATGTACTCTCTGAGACGAACATTTTGATATGCTACACGCCTAAATCAGAGATACGGATGCAGAGTTATAGCATGCCAAAGTATGCAAAATATCTAGGGTTTGGGGACGAAAGTCAACCGATCTAGATCCAGATCTGGCGGGTACTGTAGGTGCACGAGAAACGAGGTTCGTCACCGACGTCGCTGGAGCTCCCCGGAGAAGAAGAGGAAGCACCCGGGCCGAGGTGCGCCGAGGAGGACGGCGAGGCGACCGCGGTCGTCGGAGGAGGCCGGTGGTGGCGTGGCTTGCCGACGGCGGATGGTGCGGCGGCGCTGGAGGCGGCGACCCTCGCTGGAGATGGGCGGCGGCGCTGGAGATGCGGCAGGCCGGCGTTGGGCGCGGGTCGCGGCTCCTCTTGCGTGGGCACGACGGAGGCAGGCGGCGCCG